>NW_024373479.1:1001434-1019650 GCF_014805655.1 Passer montanus
GGGCAGCGGGGGCGGGCGGCGGCGGCGCTTCCGCGCGGGTAAGCGGCTGCGCGGGCGCGGGGGAGCCGCGGGGCCGCCGGGGAGGGAGGGAGGGAAGGAGGGAAGGCGCTGGTCCCGCGCCCGCCGCCTCCCGATGGGCATCGTCTCTCTCTCTCTCTCTTTCTCTCTTTTTCTCTCTCTCTCCCCCACACAACAATTTTCTGCGGAAACAATGGCAAATATCAGCGCTTATTTGCGCAGGGGCCGCTGGCGGGGCGGGGCGCGGCCCGCACAATGGGGGCTTTGTTGGGCGCACAGGGCTGCTCTGTGCCGCGGCCGCCGGGCTCGGCCCCCGCCGCGGCTCCGCGGCAGCGGGCAGCGCCGTCAGATCGCGGGGAGAGCGCCTGCCGGGTTTAAAGTTAGCGCTGGCACCCCACGGAGCGTGGTTAATCCGCGGGAGAAGCATCTCTGAGTGTAGCTGGCAGATGGGAAAGTCCCCGAGAGGTCTTGAGCTCCTTGGTGGTGGGTTTGAGCACCAGCGGCTCAAAGGAGAAGCTGTTAAATTGGGGTGCAGGGACTGTCTGGAGGAGGGAAGAGGCTCCATGCCAGGCGTCCATCTCGTTTTGGTGGTGAGAAGTCAACACTGGAGCCTTTGGGAGCCCTCCGATTTCTCAATGGGATGAACATCTTGTTCCCTTGCTCCCAGGCACAGCATGGATACCACCGGCCACAGCGTCCTCCTCCTCCAGCAGCTGAACATGCAGCGGGAGTTTGGCTTTCTGTGTGACTGCACAGTTGCCATTGGAGATGTTTACTTCAAAGCCCACAGAGCGGTGCTCGCTGCTTTTTCAAACTATTTTAAGATGATATTTATTCATCAGACGAGGTAAGAACACACAGCTCTCCTCCTATCCTTTTGCCACTCTCAGCATCCTGCTTTTTCTTCTTTCTAAAGGTATAAAAGTCTAAGAGAGCATAAATGGGGATGTTAGGTGGTCTGAGATTATTTTCCTAACCCAGCACAGGCCTTGGCTCTCTAAACAATCCCAGTCCAGAAAGCACTGCCCTTTAAAACCACTTTCTTAGTCAGCATATGGCAACATCAGACCCTGCATTTTGGCGTTGAGACATTTGTGTGACCAGATAAATAAAGCATGTAAATACCACCATCTTCCTGCAGTGAGAGCCTTGCAGATTTGGAATCCAGGGATATCCTGGTACTCCTGCCCATGTGAAATATGTCCAGTACTTTGCCTTAGGTTGTTGTCAAACTTGCTGGGTGAGACTGTCATTTCTGGCAGGATCCACAGGCTTGAAACAATCAAGAAGCTGTGGCCTTATCACAGTTCTGTGCTTCAGACTCTTGGAGATAAGGGCTGAGACTGAGATCATCAGTTCATTTCAAGCTGTTGTTCACATGCTTCACCTGGCCAGGTCAGGAGTGGTTCTGCAGGTATAACAAGAGCAGTGCCAAGGTCTGGCCTCTGACCTGGGGCTGACTGCTTGTGATGGATTAAACCTTCTTCATTCCCCTTCCTTTCTGAGGGTCGTGGCCTGCAGAACCTCTGCGAGATAATCTTTAGGATCAGCTGCATCGCCCCTTGGCTGGAAGTGAGATGAGTTAACTGCCCTTCCCTGTGGATGTTGTTTGCTGACACTTAAGTGCAATACTCATAAAGATTACACAGTCCTGGCAGCTGAACTTGTTGCTCAGATAGATGGAGTGGCACACACTGGTGATGCACAGCTTGCATGGCATCGCTGCAGTGCTGTGTGGCTGCAGCTGGCTGTGCACGGGAGGGATGGGGTGGCCAGGGCTGGTCACCAGCCTCAGCTGCAGTTGTGCACGTGGTCTTCAGAATCACGGGGATAAACGCAGACTCAGGCACTTGGCTTTGCAAACAAAGCTTCTGCACTTCTGCAGGGCTTGGCAGGGAGTGCTGCTTGTAAAAGTGCTCTCACAGCAAATGGGCAGGTAATGGATCGGGATTTGGATCCCTCTGTGTACTTAATCATCTGTTTTATTTCAGCGAGTGCATAAAAATTCAGCCTACAGACATCCAGCCTGACATATTTAGTTACTTGTTACATATAATGTACACTGGGAAGGGGCCAAAGCAGACTGTCAGCCAGAGCCGGCTGGAGGAGGGCATCCGCTTTCTGCACGCCGACCACCTCTCCCACATCGCCATCGAGATGAACCAGGCCTTCTCCCCAGAGCCGGTCCAGTCCTCCAACCTGTACGGGATCCAGATCTCCACGGCGCACAAGCTGGCGAAGGAGCGCCTGGGAGCGAAGGAGAGCCTGCCCAAGGCGGGCGGCAGGGCCGCGGCCCAGGGTGATCACCCCCAGCTGCAGCTGTCCCTGGCCATCGGCCTGGACGACGTCCCCCTGGAGCAGCAGGCCGCTCGCCCCGCGGCCCAGCCCGCCGCGCTGGCCAAGCCGGCGGAGGAGCGCCCCAAGCTCTCGGTTTCCATCAAGCAGGAGAGGTGCGACTCGGAGCCCGTGGTGTCCCAGAGCTGCACCCCTCCTTCTCCGGGGGTAGCGAGCCCCATCCTCGCCAAGGGCGGCCTCAAGGTGCACTTGTGCCACTACTGCGGGGAGCGCTTCGACTCGCGCGACGGGTTGCGGCAGCACCTGCACACCCACGTCTCGGGCTCGCTGCCCTTCGGCGTCCCGGCCTCCATCCTGGAGAGCAGCGACCTGGGCGAGGTGCAGCCTCTGGCTGAGGACAGGGAGCCGGGGGACGGCCATCGCCTCGGGGCCTTCCTCCTCAAGGAGGATGAGCATCAGCTGGAGCACCCGAGCTGCAGCGACCTGGAGCCTCTGCAGATCGGGCAGCTCTCCCTCATCTCCAAGGACCACGAACCGGTGGAGTTGAACTGTAACTTTTCTTTCTCAAGGAAGAGGAAGGTCAGCTGCACCGTCTGCGGCCGCGCGTTTTTCCGGAAGAGCCAGCTGCTGGAGCACATGTACACGCACAGAGGGAAGCAGCACAGGTACGGCCGCTGCCAGCAGCTGGAGAGCCCCGCCACCCCCAGGTTTCACCCTTACTGTGACAGCGAGAGTGTGGGTAAGAGCTCCAGCTTGTCCCAAGACCACTTAGATGAATGTATTCTGGAGTCAGATCTCATCCAAGAAAGCGTCGATACGATCCTGGTAGAGTAATTCTCCCCCTTCAGATGCTGAAACTGGATGTTTTGGCATTCTCCACCTAGGGAGTGGCTGCTCTGTGCAGCTGATTTTCTTGAGCCACCATTCCCCTCACCGCTGAGATAGCTGTGAAGGACTGTGTACTTTGACTTGTGTCCTTGCTTTTTTTACTTCTCTAACTTTTAAACTCGAGTTAATTCCCATCTAAGTCCTTCTTGGAAGCCTCCGTGTAACTCAGTTATGTTTTTCCTGAATGTGAACTTATTCCTACTCTGCTGTACTGGAGTAAAGGCTGTATTGCTGGGTGTGAGGTTTAAACATTGTCTAGTGCTCTGTGTGGTGCCTAGGACTGTTTGTATCCCGTAGAATTGCTCTTCTGAAACCAGATGGATGGAAGTGTAGAGGGAAATACTTATTGTGTTTCCCAAACAGTTTGTTTTTAATGAAAATAAATATCTCAAGGAGATGAATCCTGAAGTTCATGTTGTTCATGTAACTGCAGTTAATAAATCTCTACATAAATATTTGCAGGAGCCATAAGGCTGCTCTTTTCAAGGGAATTGGCAGTGTTGATGTAGGGGTGGCAACCTTCATTTTGACAAGCCCTGGAGTCCTCATCTGTCTTCTAAATTTACTTTTAAACTCTAGGGATTTGCATGTGTTTTTCCTCCCTCCTACTCCTCCCTCATTCACCACTACTGCATAAGCAAGGACAGATTTTGATGCCCCTCTAGGACCATGTTTCATTTTTGGACTGTCTTCTCTGCAGGGAGGAAGAAAGCTGCAAAATTTTCTCTTCTTTGAGAGGACACGTACCCTACTTAAGTCTTTACAGGATTAGATGCCCCACACGTGGCATTTTTCTGAGTGAAGATGATTTCTGACTTTATAAACAGCTTGGAGTAAACACATTTTTTAATATTACAATCTGTATATTTGCTCAGAGCAAATACACAGCGTGTTATTTTTTTCTCTGTTTGCAGAGCCAGTGTGAGATGATAACATGCAAGTTCTTTGCCTATCATATAGTCATGGAATGGTTTGGGCTGGAAGGAATATTAAAGATGATCTAGTTGCAATCCCCTTACCACAGGCAGGGCCACCTTCCATTAGGTTGCTCAAAGTCCCATCCAGCTTTTCATTTATCATTACATGTTATCTGAAGGGTAATATCCAAGGAGGGGTTAAAATTATACACACGCCTCTTGAATTCATAGTTTGTCCCTCTCTAGTTTTGATCCCAGGCTTCCCACCAGATGGGCTGCAGCCCACCCCTCAGAGATGCTGCTACTCAGAAGGCCCTGAGGGGACACACCAAATTCTTAGAGAGCAGAGATCTCTTCTGCAGCTCAGAGCAAAAGCCTCGTGAGCTGCTCCCGTAATCTCTTTACCCAGTTTTTGAGAAGCTGGAAGCTTCCTGCCAGTCCTGGTGCAGCCGAGTCATTCCCTTTGGAACGGGGGAGCCTGAACAATGGTGTGAGAACAGTTTGCTGTCAGAACGCCTGCTCCAAAGCTCTTTGTAGTCGGGGCTCTTGAGCTGTCTTTGATATTGTCCTGGAGCAAGAGCTGCAATTAAATCACTGCCATATTAAAAGACCATCTGAGGTCTTTGTAGGGGTGGTTGCTGCTTCTCCTGGGCAGGGAGCTGCTCACTCCAGGGGCAGGATTGGCCACTGAGAGCTGCCAAATTGTGTTTCAAGACAAAGGGGCAGAGCAACCAGTCCCCGAGCCTGCCGAGATGATGTTGCAAAATGCAGGCTGTGGTTTGGAGCGTGCTTCCCTGCAAGCCCCAGTGCTGCTTTTGCTGCTTGTGCCCATTAAAGCTGCTCTGGTGTGAACACAGTTGAACTCTGTTTAAAAAGCCGTTCCTTAAAACAAGCAAACAAACAGAACCCAGCCGACACCCAGGCCTGTGAATGCTGCATCTGAGCACGGAGCCATTCACACAGAGCATTCCTAGAAGAAAGCCTTCTGCTTCTCTCCCAGCCTAATAGCATCAGCTAAATCGCATCCAGCACAGGCTGCTCATAACTGGGCAAATGCCCTCCGGCTTCCACTGACCTCCATTTCTACATGATGGGTAAAAAAAAGAGAAAAAAAGAGATATTTTATGGTCATTCCTTATTTGTGTGTGACACTTTACCGAGTGGGCTGGCTTCTCTGGGTGCTGCTTGCTTCCCTCGGCTTCCTACATTTAATTTAAAAACAGAAAGAAGTGTTTGCTGGGGTGGCTAGAGCTGTAAAATGAGCTGTAGAGGGACTGAATATCAGCTATTCAGCCAGTAGATAAGCACCTCGGATTGTCAAATAGGTGCCTAACTTGCCTGAAGTAATTGGTGTTGAAAGTCAAAGGGCTCTTGCTGTCTCTGCAGAGGTAGCAGGGTAGTGGTAATAGAGGTCAGTGCTGGGGACAGCAGCAGGGACAGCAAGCAGCAGTGCCCAAGGCATCTCTGGGACACGCTGCTCATCCTCAGGTGCGTGGGCTGGACTGTTTTGCTCTCTTCCTGCCCATTAAATAGGGAGCTTTTATAAAAGCCATGATCTTGGGTAAGAGAGCCAAACATCCCCCATCTGTGTGTGCTGTAGGAGTGACTCCACAGCACTGCCTGCAAACACACCAGCAAAGCTGAAATGAGACACAAACCAGGGCTGTGTTCCCGGGCATCCTTGAAAAGATACAACTGTAGAGGATTGTTTTCTGTTATCCTCACACCCCCTTTTAAAGGTGTACTTTGGTTAACCTTTGTGGGACTGAACATCTGTGACATCAAATGTCTGCCAAAGGCTTTTTTTTTTTCCCCATCATTTGCAATACAAGAAATGCATTTTCAGCAGTTTTCTACTGCAAGTGTTAAAGCACTGTTATAATTAAAGCAGCAGGAAAAGCTGGAGACAGAAGTCATCAGCTCTGAGTTATGTTAACATAAAAACATCATTCTCTCCAAGTCTTATGAATAGAAAATAATTTTACAGGGCAGTTACATTTGCTAAGCAAGGGCAGCAGCTGCTCCTGGATAAATCATGAGAAGTTTTATTACTGTATGTGGAAGACACTTGAATTACTGAGTGCTTAACCTTTATGCCGGTGCATGCTTGGAAATCTGCCTGACTTGCACAGCTGGGTTTGACAAATACTCATTTCTTGTTGGGATTTGATTTTTTTTTTTTTTAATAACCTAAAAAATGTTGTCACAGTATGCAGAATAATTATACTAGTGATTCCTTCCAGATATCTGTGATTGGTTATTAGATACACATGGTCTTAGGCAAAGAAAGCCTTGGGGTGGGAATACTTCAAGGCTGGAAGTCCCAAAGCTCCAGGGGATCCTTGGAGATTTGCCATGTGCTCTGGAGACGTCCCATCATTAGGGGTACTGAGCTGGTGAACTATAATCATTGAAGTGCCTTCTCTCTGGGCTCTACAGCTCATATTTGATGTAAAGATGGGAAGATTTGGGCTCAGATCCCCCCTGCCAAAGCCCCTGAGCATGAGCAGGCTCTTCAGCCAGCTCAAGTGAACCTCTGAAATGCCACTAAGTGCAGCAGTGGCTGTCATCATGTGCTGGCCCCAAAATACTGACTGTACATGGGCTGGCTCAACCACCAGAGCATGAGAAACCATTTCAAGATAGGTAATTTGAAATATTTCAAAATATTTTTAGTGCCCTGATGCTGCTGGATCCAACAGGGTGTGTGTTTCTCAGGGTGCATTAAAGTTTTTGGGCAAAAGTGTGTTTATCCCCCCTTGCAGTGTGGGATCTGGAGAATGTTGCTTTTGTGCACACTGAGAAGGTTGAACAGGGAAATGAAATTTGCTGTTGGGATGTAAACCTGAAGCAGTGAGCATTACAGTTAAAAATAAGGCCATGAAATACTGCTATCATGACATTTCATTTCTTCACCGTAATGCTGATACTGAATAGTTTTCTGGTATTTTGGAAGCAGAAAGTATTTGTCCTGTGTAAGTGAAGCCTTCAGAAGTGCAGTGAAAAGCGACCTCAGCATATGCAATTCAGCATCATTGGATGGGACTATGGGCTAACAGTGGCCAAACTTCATGGCTTATGGAAGGCCTCCCTCAGCAATCAGCCAACAGGTCATGCCATACCTCTGCCATGATCTTCAGATTCCCTGTTCAATAAAACTCAGTCTCTTCCCTTCTCGTCCAGGATTGCCAAAACGACTGCAACAGAGTGGGGTGCCCAGCAGTCCAGCACTAAGAAAATGCATTCTGAGCAATAAGAAATCATGAAGAAAAGGGTAATGAGGATGGATGTGCCCTAAATTACATCCTGGTTAAATATTTGCAACCAGAGCTGTGTCAGGACTGAGCTCCCTGAGATGCAATCGCGGCATCTACGGGATTTGCATGTTTCATTAAGAAAAAGTAATGACACAACTTCAAAAGCAGCCTAGGAGAGGAAATATTCTCCACCAACTATTCTGAACCAGAGGCTGCACACCCAGAACAAAGGCAGGGCAAAGCTCTCAGCCTTCTCTGGGTTTCACCCGAGTGGAGGTGGCTCTGGGAAGTTTGGAGGGTTCCTTCTGGGAACTTGGGGGTACCTCCTGGGATGCACAGGGCAGTGCAGCAATGTTTAGTCTGTGTGAATCCTCCTGTTACTCTAGAAAAACACTGTCTGAAGCCCCCTGTCCCTCCTGGCAATCCCTGGGAGCTGCAAACATTGGGTTTAGGACATAAAGCCAGGACAGGAAACCAGGACATAAAGCCAGCTATAGGCGCCGGGGCAGGGAAACCGGGGCGGCGAGCCGCCCAGGGGTGATGGATGCAGCAGAAGAAGCTCGTGGCGGGCAGACAGCGGTGTCACCCACCCAGGGCGGGCCCGGCGGGGGGCGAGCAGCCCCGCCGAGCTCCGGGTGCCCCGCGTCACCCCGGGAGGGACCCGCTCCCGCAGCGCTCGCCTCCGCCGCCCGCAGCCCCCGGAGCCGGCAGGGCGGGCGGCCCAGGCTGTCCTCAGGGCCGAGCATCCCGCACCGGGCTGTTCTCCCCATTCGCTTACTCGCGGCGCCTTCCTGCTGCGCCCAGCCCGCCCTGCTGCCAGCCTCCCGGAGCCCGGCCTCCCCTGCCCTGCTCCGGCCGGGAAATGGAATGCAAGCCGCCTTTCGGGCTGTGTGGAGCCGACGCCGTGGCGCTGCGGTGCGGTGCGGCCGGGGATGCAGCGCATCCCAGTTCCCGGGGGATCGGGGCTCCGGAGGAGCCGCACTCCTTCGCTTCCCACCCCGCTGCCAGCTCAGCAGGCTCCCGTCACGCCGAGCTGTCAGGCGCGGCCTCGGGTGTTCATTAAAATGGGAAATGTGAGAGCAAATGTGACACGAGTGGCGGGCGCTGGGGCGCGGAGATGACATCCATCCCTCTCCAGATGGAAATCTTCTCCCAGGGACAAGGGCAAAGCGATGCTCGGCGTGTCCGTGCACAGGTAAGGACCTGGCGCTGGAGAGCACCTCCCGAAAGGAGAGCACCTTGTCACCTCTTCCAGATTAAAGAGGTTTGGAAGGCAGCTCTAACTTGAGCACTGACAGGGTGACTGCCAGCTCGAGCTGCAGATGATACTTTCATCTTAACAATCTGAATTGCAAAGCATGTTTTCTTACCGTCTCCCTCCCTTTTGTATCCAGCCTGTTTGTCAGTTTTTATATAACGAAACCTACTTTAAAATGCGGGGTTTGGGTATTTTTTGCTGAAATCCACTTTTTGGCTAAGTGGACTTTATCCCCACAGCAGAAAAATCCCATCATTTGGCACAGAACTGCACTCTTCACAATTATATGCAAAAAGAAAGACATATGAAAGCTGTGCCTCCTAAAAAATGTTAACCTGTATTGTAGCTTAAATAATGGTACAAGAAATAACATCCTCTGATTAGTTGGTTTTTTAAAGTTACATTTAATGTTAAAATTTTGTCCGTTTGCAAATGAAAAGTATTTCATTCTTTTAGTACTACCCAACAAGAGCTGACAAGAACCATTTCTCTGGGAAATAAAACTGCAGAGGTAAAATCATATTAAAGCAATTATTTAAATCAATCTGTTTCCTTGGAGCAGTTCATTTTGAGTTACTCATGTTGAAAGGTTCTATCTATAACACGGGAAACATCAGGGCTTCAGTGCCTGTAACACGTGGGTCTGGCTTCCATCCATCCATCCATCCATCCATCCATCCATCCATCCATCCATCCATCCATCCAAAGTGCAAACCAAGATTCCCACATATTTTGTGAATTTACTCAATTTCTTACATACATTTAAAAAAACCCCAAAACCCAAACAACCCAAACCCCACAAAAAACAACAACAAAACTCCCCACAACCTTTTATACATGTTGCATACGAGAATGTCCATGACTGATGCAGGGATTGCACCTTGGATTCAAACACCACACTCCTGGCTGCTGCAGAGTCAGTCCTTTGAAGCCTGTGGAGCTGCCATGACCTTCAGCAGCTGGAGATCTGCCCCAGTGCATTTCTAATCCATTTCTGGTGTCCCAGGGCAGGAAAGAAAATGCAATATTTGTATGTGCCATCACTGTCTACTGGCAGTTTCCACAAGGAACTTTTCAATGGATACACTTGTTTTCTGCTGGGCTCAGTGTTGACTTAACAGAAAAGCTTTTTATCCCCCTGGAAGCCTTTCTGGGTATGAGTTATGCTATTTAAACACCCTTTTCTTTGCTGCTAATATAAAAAAGCTGTGGGAGATGAAAATATTCAAAATGACACAGCAAAGCAGGGATAGGGAGCTTGTTTGATACAGAGCTGAATTGTCCCCACTGAGGAGAGCACTGGAAACATCTGGGACAAAAGCAGCAGCACAGGCTGTGGGGTGAGCAGAAGAACCACTTCCATAATTCAGAGGGAAGCAAGCAATGAATTTCTGGGTAAGGAGCCAGACAGCTCAGAAGCAAGCCTAATAGAGCCATAAAAATTACCTGATATCAGGAAAAAATTCTTCCCTGAGAGGAGTGTCCAGCATTGGAACAGGCTGCCCAGGGCAGTGGTGGAGTCGCCATCCCTGGAGGGATTTAAAAAATATGTAGATGTGGCACTTGGGGACACAGTTTAGTGGTGGCCTTGGCAGTGCTTGGAGACCTTAGAGGTCTTTTACAACCTGAATGATCCTGTGATTCTATGGTAAATCCAGATTATTTTAGCTGTTGGTGAGGATGATGGTCCTAAAGTCAGGCCACCCTTTGGTACTCTGTCACAGCCACATCCTCACAGGTTCCCAGCACTCTTTACAATAGTAAATTTATCATTCCTTCTACGAAAGAATAAATGTTTTATTAATGCTCTACTCTCTAATCATAAAGAAGGAGTAGACAGTCTTAATTAAGTCATTAGCACTTGTTATGAACCTATATTTTGTTCTGTAAACCTGAAAGAATAGATAGTATTAATACTATTTAAAATTTATAACTCCTCTCCCCTGTATTTTTTGTATGCTTTAAACTGTCTAAAGAAATTATATGAAGGATGCTATTTAAAAAACCCCAAAAACAATTAGTGTGTGGGACTGATCTTATCTGCCCCAGAAAGTGCCAAAACATCAAATGTGCTGCTCCCCCTCCCAAAATGCCAGGTCCAAGCTGAACACTGTCAGCACCACCCTTGTCAGCCTGCAGAGCCTCAGACATTTCCTCAGAGTATCTAATAGGGAATTTAACCATGGGGCAGCAGGATGGCTTTTCTCAGCTGCCAGAGATTTGTGATCCCTCACAAATTCCTTATAGCAGTCCCTGGGCAGCCAGGACTCTGCAGCAGAAATGTCTGACCAGCAACCAAAAGGAAATGTCACAGAAAGGGCAGAGGAGGAGCAAACCTCCAAAGAATTTGGATCTGCCACCAACATTAAGATTTCACTCTGCTCACTGTATGACTGCCCGGAAAAGCTGGACACAACGGAGCACCACTGTGAGTTAATCCTTTCACATATAAAATCGCTCCATAGCTGCCCACTCAATCACAAGGCGAGAAAACAACAGGTACATTCAGCTTTAATGAAATAATCATCAGTTCTATGTACAGCTATAACTGAGGGAAAACCAGATACAAGAGAGGATGCAAACCCAACACCTGACATGGAGCAAGTCACAGGGCAGGGCTGGCCTGGGCATTTCTCCATTCTCCTCCTTTTCTGAAGATGTGTTTCACCTAAAAGGCAATACTGAAATAACACCAAATCCTCCCAAAACAGCTCAGCAGGCTGACAGAGGATGACAGCCTGCCCCTGTGGGGTAATTTTGTGTTTATTTACTAAAGCTTGGGCATCCTCCTCTGCAGCTGACTGCAGTGGGATCCCACAGCAATGCTGGTGCCCTTTGCTCAGCACCAGCCTGCCACAGTGCCCAGTGTAACCCCAGAAGCCTCTCCCAGCATCAGGATGGCTCTTCCCGGGGTGCTGTGGCAGCTCCAAAGGTACATCTAAAAGTCCTTTAAAAGTCCCTTTTCCAAAAGTATGGCAAAATACCTGGAAGGACTAGTATGAAGTACAAAGCCATTAAAATTGTACACACTGAATTATCAATAGCTGATAACTTAATAAACAAATTCACAGGAAAAAAAAAAAGACTTTTTTTTTTCTTTACCACCCTCTGGGTTTTTTAAGTTTTACTTGCACAGAGATGAGCTGTGACTCTCGCTGCTTGCAGTCCTCTCGTGACATCAAGGTGTTTTATCAAGGTTTAAAACATCTTTTTGTGCACCAGGTACAAGGGACAGGTACAGCCCTTGTATTTTAGCAGGAATCCAAAGTCTGTGCTGGGAAGGGAAATCTCAGCTCATGGTTGGTGAGCAATTGCCAAGCACAGCTGCTATTTCTGTGCCGGCTGAGCGACACGCAGGAGAATTTTCTCAGAGGAACACTCTGCCTTGCCCACAGCTGGACACAAATCCCAGCCACGCAGATGCAGTCCCGGGTTACTAAAAGGCCCCTTTCTCCCGGAGTGCTGCTAGCTGGAGGTGATGCTCACACACACACACTCTGCTCGGTGCAAACCCCTCGGGCAGGGCAGTTCAAGGAGGCTTGTCCTGGCATTTTCCAGCCACGTCCTCAGGCCCTCATGTCAGGATTTTTTTTTTTTTTCCCTGAGGACTCTGGTAAGATTGCTCCAGCATTTCCCTGCGTGGTTCAGAGCGAGCTCCACGGCGTGCCAGAGCCATGGCAGCGAGCCGGGCACGCCGCACCATTCCCGAGGGATGCCAGCAGGGCGGGATGAGGGCTCGGAGCGGGGCAGGCTCCGCCAGCAGCCGGGGATGCTCCGAGCGAACCACAGCGATGCCGGCAGCCTCCCGAGCCGCGCCGACTGCTCACGCATGCAGCTCACTGCTATTTATATCGCATGCCATGTATAAAAAAATATGCTACATCTGAGGAGAGCTTCAGCACGACACCGGCGTGGGGACGGAGGGATGGAGGGAGGGAGGGAGGAGAGGGGCTGCCTGGGCAGGGCTGCTCCCGCCCAGCCCACGCCCGGGATGCCGCAGGGAATTTTTCCCGTGGAGTTCAGTGGTGCGGGAAAGGCTCCCCCAGCAGACGAGGCGTTCGCGCAGCCCGGGGTCAGCAGGGCCAGGCTGATGCTGAGCTTGAGCTTTGGCGTGTCTGGAGATGCACAGGCTGCTCCCGACACGGGGAGAGCAAGGAGAGAGCTCGCTGGAAGCCGCCGGCTTCGTGCCACAGCAGAGACCGCGGCGAGGGCCGGCTCACAGCACAGAACGCAGCCTGGCACTGATGTTTTCTTGTTAATATTGCAGACACTTGGCTCTTCCTCATCGGCAGTAAAGCCTCCAGCTGTTTCAGTCCAGCCCAGCAGCAGGTTGGGCACTCGCTGCCTCTCAGGGCCGTTCTTCCAACACATGGTATGTACAGATCTACAGCATGAACAGCGGGGAAACAGGGCGTGGGTGACAGCAGAAACGTGGCCTTGACATAAATGTGCCAATAAGTGAAAATACAGTCACTGTAACACCTTAATTTTTCCGCAGCTGTGGTCAGTGGCGCTGTCTGAAGCCCCAGGGGACACGCTGCACCCAGCAGGGTCTGCCCACGTCCCGGGATCTGTTTCACATGGACACAACTGAACGGGCATGCAGAATTAACTACAGAATTCACCGGGAGCTCTCCCAGCTCTCCACACACCCCGCAGGCCAAATGGAGCTTGAAATCACTCTCTCTGCCCTCTCTCTCTGGGGCAAGGCTGCCATCACAGGAAGCTGTTGTGCTTGTTCTGTTCCAGGGCCATTTCGTTGACCAGCTGCTCTATGGATGACTGAATGGCCGCCTTCACGAGGGAGGAGGCGGTTTCCATGAGGAGCAGCTCGTACTGCTCCCCAGCTCTGTGCCCCTGGTCACCCGGACCTTTCTCCTCTGCCTGGGGACCACCACCAGCCTCAGGGCCCTCTTTTTGGCCAACGTCAGCGTTCCTGTTTGATTTTTTATTCCCTTTTTGCTTTTTTTGGTGCAAAACTGGGGACGGCTCATAGGCCTGGTCAGAGTCAGTGTTGTCAGAGTCCTCAGCTTCGGTGATGGTGATGACGATGCTGACACCAGCACCTGCACTTGCTTCTAGTATCTGATGGCTGGAGCATTCCTGCACACTTGCTGCCTCTTGCACACTTGCTGCATCCTCCACACTCGCTGCATCCTCCACACTCGCTGCATCCTGCACACTCACTGCATCCTCCACACTCACTGCCTCTTGCACACTTGCTGCATCCTCCACACTTGCTGCATCCTCCACACTCGCTGCATCCTGCACACTCACTGCATCCTTCACGCTTGCTGCATCCTGGGCACTTGCTGTCTCCTGCACACTCACTGCTTCCTGCACATTTGCTGCATCCTCCACACTTGCTGCATCTGCCACACTCGCTGCATCCTCCACACTCACTGCATCCTGCCCACTCGCTGCATCCTCCACTCTCACCGCATCCTCCACTCTCACTGCATCCTGCACACTTGCTGCATCCTGCACACTCCCTGCCTCTTGCACACTTGCTGCCTCTTGCACACTTGCTGCATCCTCCACGCTTGCTGCATCCTGGGCACTTGCTGTCTCCTGCACACTCACTGCTTCCTGCACACTTGTGGCATCCTGCATGCTTGCTGTATCTTGCACACTCACTACATCCTTAACACTTGCTGCATCCTGCACAGTCACTGCCTCCTGCACACTCACTGCATCCTGCACACTTGCTACCGCCTGCACACTCGCTGCATCCTTCATGCTTGCTGCATCCTGGGCACTTGCTGCATCCTGCACACTTGTGGCATCCTGCAAGCTTGCTGTATCTTTCAGACTCACTGCGTCCTTCACACTCCCTACATCCTTCACACTCACTGCCTCCTGTGCACTCTCTGCATCCTGCACACTCGCTGCATCCTTCATGCTCGTTGCATCCTGCACATTCGCGGTGTCCTTCACACTCGCTGCATCCTGCACACTCATAGCATCCTGCACACTCATAGCATCCTGCACACTCATGGCATCCTGCACATTTTCTGCCTCTTGCACACTCAGTGCATCCTGCACACTCTCTGCATCCTTCACACTTGCTGCATCCTGCACACTCACTGCATCCTGTACATTCACTGCATCCTTCACACTCCCTACATCCTTCACACTCACTGCCTCCTGTGCACTCTCTGCATCCTGCACACTCGCTGCATCCTTCATGCTTGTTGCATCCTGCACATTCGCGGTGTCCTTCACACTCTCTGCATCCTGCACACTCATGGCATCCTGCACATTTTCTGCCTCTTGCACACTCAGTGCATCCTGCACACTCTCTGCATCCTTCACACTTGCTGCATCCTGCACACTCACTGCATCCTGTACATTCACTGCATCCTTCACACTCGCTGCATCCTGCACCTTTGCTGCCTCTTGCACACTCACTGCATCCTTCACACTCGCTGCATCCTTCATGCTCGTTGCATCCTGCACATTCGCGGTGTCCTTCACACTCGCTGCATCCTGCACCTTTGCTGCCTCTTGCACACTCAGTGCATCCTGCACACTCTCTGCATCCTTCACACTTGCTGCATCCTGCACACTCACTGCATCCTGTACATTCACTGCATCCTTCACACTCGCTGCATCCTGCACCTTTGCTGCCTCTTGCACACTCACTGCATCCTGCACACTCTCTGCATCCTGCACACTCGCTGCCTCTTGCACACTCACTGCATCCTTCACACTCACTTCATCCTTCACACTCACTTCATCTTTCACACTCTCTGCATCCTTCACACTCACTTCATCTTTCACACTCACTGCATCCTTCACACTCACTGCCTCCTGCACACTCGCTGCATCACCTCCAGATGCCAGCTCACTAAAATCAGTTACAGACTCCTCGGCTTTGGACTCCTTAGAAAGATTTATGCTCTTTTCCAATTCATCCCTTTCAGGCATCTCTTTGCAGATATGAGGGATTTCCTGCCACTCTGTGATTTCAGGGGCATTGTCAGGTTGATCTTTAGAAGCAGCTTCGGGAGCAATGTCCCTGCCCTTCACATCATCAGTGGTTTGGGGCAGACTCCCTTCCTGCAGTTTGTCCTGGGCTGTTTCATCAAATGTCTCTGAACTGGTTATCTCCAACTGAACAGTGCACTCCGAATGTTCTGCATCACGTGTGGGCTCTGTTGAGGGCTCACCCTTCCCAACAGAGGTGTCACTTTCCTTTTCTGTATGGCTGTCCTCTTTCACTGTATCCTGTTCCTCTTTCACTGTATCCTGGTCCTTTTTCATTGTATCCTGGTCCTCCTTCATTCTATGCTGCTCCTGTTTCGCCGTATCCTGCTCCAGCTGTGCAGAGACTGGGCTCAGGGATTCGGATTTGTCTGTCGGGGCCAAATCCTCTGGCTCTTCACTAGCCTTATTCACAACACCCATCACTTCATTTGCTTGAGCACTGCCCTCTGACTCCTCCACTGCTTCTGAGGGGCTGGGCTTTTTCTTACCTCTGGAGAACCTCACACAGGGCATCTTCACCCCAGAGCTCGCCCGTTTCTTTGGCAGGTCTTGTGCACAGCTCTCCTCAGCATCCACCTCCAGCTGCACTTGGGAATCAGAGGGCACCTTCTTCCGTGAGGAGGACTTCTGCCTTCTCTGAGGCCTGGCAAGGTTTTTGATGGCTGCCCAGGTTCCTTTGGAGGATCGTGGTGGATTGGAAGCTTTGGCCTCCTCTTGGTCAGTGCTGACACATTGGCTTTTCTCCTCTGAGGCTCCTTCACACGCATCCTTCACAGTCAGCCCCTTCTTACAGGGCTTCTTCCGCTTCTTAAAACAGAGCATGGAGGGTTTTTTTGCTTCTTCCTCTGGGGGGGAACATGTGGCCCCTGTGCTGGGAGTCTCTGCCTCTCTTGGGTTCTCCATTTCAATTTCCTTAGCTGCCTTCACCATATTCTCCTCTCTTTTGTTGGTGTTGTGCTGGTGATTTTCCTGATCAATGCTTCAGACACAAGAACTGCAGAGATGCTCAAAGTGCATTTTTTTCCTCAAACAGATTTCCAAATAATGTTAGTTGCTTTGTAACGAGCGTACGTGGCAGTGAGAAGTTCTGCTGGAGCTGTTGCATCCACTTTATAACTCCCACTTTGCCTTATCACTCACTTTATCACCTCTCCAAGGAATCCCGGGTAGATGTGCAGTTGAACAGGCTTCTCCTTGGCTTTGCTGGCCTCAGTCACTCTCATCTCTGGAGCAACCCACTTCCAGTTGTGCTTGGTCTAACTGCACAATGGCCAGTCTGACATACCTTTCTTTTCCCCCAAAGGATGACAAACCAAGCCAAGAATTAACAATTTTTATTCACGCCACGGACCTGGAGGGAACTTGCACTTTGTGAGCTCTCTGCAATTCCACATTGCCCAGGGAGCTTGATCGAAGCACCAGTGGAAGCAGCGGCTGTTTTCTGCCCCCCAGTGACAAGGTCAGATGCTGCTTTGCCTTGGCTTTGGTTTCTGCTTCAGTTCCCCTCGCGTGTTACATGAAATTTGCTGCAAAGCATGACTGAGGCTTTCATCTTTTTATCTGGAACACAATAAATGAGTGATAAGACCCGTACAGGAATTTTAAAAAACTACTAAAAAGTTTATTCTCCCTAAACATTTCATTTTGGGAGGCAGACCAGGGCTGGATGCACTATAGCAGGTTTTTCTCACTAATTAGCATCAATATCCAAAGGCAAAATAAGGCCACAAGATGTCAACCCAGTGATGTTTCATCACAGAAAGTACTATTTTGCTGTTTTATGAGGTAAAAAGGGACTTTTTTTTATATAACTGCCCATATTATGGTGAATGCTTATTACACAGGCACACACATATTTCCTTCTCCTACGGTTTGCTAAATCCTTTCCCCACTGCTCCATATGCACTTATAGTTCCAGCTAGGGAAATTACACCCTGAGACAGCAGATATTTTTATCTTTAATGCACCATATGACAATATGCAAAAACAGAGAATACAAAAAGGAGGCTTGAGGAATACAAAAGCGAAATCACATGGCAAGAAGGGAGCTTATTTATACTACGTGCATGCCTCCCATGGCAACCTCAATTAACACCGTGTGTGCTCATCAAAGACATGATGTTGTAAGATGTGTGTCAACCTGTCAACCTTAGAAAAAAAAGAAAAAAAAAAAGGCTCTACCTCGAAATATCATCAGAACCTTTTGGATAGAACGATGCAAAAAGGTGTTACCACAAACAGACCAACTTCTGCAGGACGGGCTCGGGGGCTCCGGGCAGGGCTTTACACGGCAGTTCGTGCTCTGCTTTTCAGGAGCACGGTGATTAAAAAAGGGGGTTCCGGGGCACGCTTCCCCCGCAGCACATCTGGCTTTTTAAAAAAAAAAAAATTATTATTTTAATGAGGCTATTTTAAGGAGAAAGCGAGCGGAGCTGTCAGAGCCGTGTGAGCGCTCACCCGCAGCCGCCGGTGCCCGGAGCGCATCCCGCATCCCGCACCCCGCATCCCGCATCCCGCACCCCGCATCCCGCACCCCGCACCCCGCCGCCCCCGCGAAGTTTCGGGGGCGTCCGCGGGTGCGCAGCGGGACCCG